>NC_046156.1:52686945-52704445 GCF_011064425.1 Rattus rattus
TGTACAGGCTGGGACATGTGACCGGGTAGGGATAGCCTCTAGGGTAGCTTCACATTGGTGTGAACACCAAGAACAGACACAAAGGAGTGAAGTGGGACACAGCATGGCAAACGCTGACAAAACAAGTCAGTCAACAGAGGTCCCTGGTGCAAGCAGAAGAACTGGACTCCATCCTGCTGGCCACAGGGAACTAACTACCCTAGGCTTAGGGCAAATGCATAATACAATCAGATCTCTGTTTGCAAGCCCATCCTGACCCAGTAGTATGGAGGATGGATTTGAGGAGGACTAGAAGGAAGCAGAGGGACCAATTAGCAGGCTCCTGCAGCATTCCAGAGGAGAGTTGATGAGGGCCTCAACTACTGCAGATGGACAAGTGAAGCATGGGGGAAATGTGCTAGAGGTAAAAGAAATCAGCTCTCTGATTGGCTGTGCCCAGGTCAGGCTTCTGCTGCCTAGAAAGATGCTGCTGGTGGTCTCGGGCATGTTAACAGGAAGTAGAGCTGGCAAGGTGGAAGAGTGTGGCAGGGGAGGGGGGGAGTATAGGTGGGTAGAGTAGTTAGGGACCCTTTAGGGTGAAGAGAGGTCAGAGTTCCCTTTGAGTGCTGTTCAGACAGAGTTGTTGATGCTGGGCTGGAAAAAGCTGTCAGGTGGGTACATCTAAGACCCAAGAGCAGAGCAAACCTTCAGAAATGGGCTGGGGTTAACCCAAAACACACTCAATAGTTTCTTTGGTTCCAGGGTAAACAATTTTTAAAATAAAGCTGTACAAATCCCAGCATAGCAAGCCACACTATCTAGGGCTTAGAGAACTGCTGATTGCTTAGGCGATAAGAAGAGAGATTAACTCTTTGATCTCATCCCTTACCCATCTTCTTTCCTCTCCCTTATCCCCTCAAATGCACATGTGTGTGTAGGGGTGTGGGTGCACACTCACACACACAAACATACATACATGCGCACACACACACACACACACACACACACACACACACACACACACACACTCCCTTCCATCCCTAAACATCACCTCTTTCTGCCCAACCATTCTTCCACCACCTTCTTTGCCTCTGCTGCTCTCTTCCGGTATCACCTATACCTGGCCCTATTTCCCAGAGTCTGAGGTCTTTGTTGGCTGCCAAGACAAGAACTCCCCAAATCATATTTGTCTTGATGTCCCCAGCAGCTGGCCCAAGGTCTCGTTCATCACCACTATTAAAAAACAAAAACTGTTGGAATGACAGAGCCAGGCCCCAGGGGAGGACACAGAACACCATCACCAGCCATTGCTTTATTGAAGAGAATCACCTTTGTCCTCCTGATGGTCACATGCCCCATGGGAAATAAAAATGGGACACACAGGGGACAAGGTCATAAAGATGGTACCCACCTTTACCTTCCATACTTATGAGAAGGCCCGTGTTTCTGTGAGACTGGTCTTCATTTTATTCCCACTTTACAGAGGAGTGTTTGGCCTTCATCAAAGGTGGCAGCTTCTTCGAATTGCGCTGCTCACACACTTCTGCCAGTCAGCTTTCCTTGACATGGCAAGGGCTTGGGACGATTAACTTAGAATGAGGAAACATTTTTTTTTGCTACTAATAATGCACTTTTAATGGTAAAATTCTTGACAGCACAATGTCTATCTGGCAAATCTTCTATTCAATCACCCACCCCGGAACCTCTGGAAAAGGTGCACCCCCTCCACTTTCCACTTGTCTTTCTTTTTTTTTTTTTTTGGTTCTTTTTTTTCGGAGCTGGGGACCGAACCCAGGGCCTTGCGCTTCCTAGGCAAGTGCTCTACCACTGCTAAATCCCCAACCGATTAACTTAGAATGAGGAAACATTTACTTTGCTTCACAGTTGCAGATGGCTCGTCCTGCTGTGTTTGGACCTCTGCAGAGGCAGCATTCTGTGGCAGAGACAAATCTGCTTAGGACAACAAAAGAAGGGAGGGGTCCCACTCTTCCTTGTCTTCAAGGGTGTACTACTGTAAACCAGAAGAGCTCTATTTAGAACCTGCCTCCTGAAGCTTCCACCATTCCCTTAAAGGAGACCAATCCTCTAATCCAGTAGTCTCAACCTTGCTAATGCTGTGACCCATTAATACAGTTCTTCATGTGGTGGAGACCCCCAAACCATACGATTATCTTTGCTGTTATTCCATAACTGTACTTTACTTCTGTTATGAATCTTAATGTAAATAGCAATGTTTTCTGAGGGTCTTAGGTGACTCCTCCGAAAGGGTCGTTTGACTCCCAATGGGGTCATGACCCACAAATTGGGAACCACTGCTCTAACCCAGTGGCCTCGGAGTCTAGCACATGTGTAACACATTTATGGAGACAGGAGAAATGAATGAAATCCCCAATCTTTTGGAGTCTGTCTTCACAGAAACATTTTGGGGTGGCCATAATTGACAGGCCTGATCAGATGGGTCGGACCCTTCAGAGAGCAAGGCTTCCAGTCATTTGCAGCCCTCTGGTTTTCTAGCTGGTTTCTGGGGAAGGAAGAAACTTACCTGCTATGACCAACATGGCAGCTTTGAGAAACTCCTATGAGAGGAGGACCTAGAGTCTGGGACCATCATCACTGTGAGGAAATTAATAATAGTAATAATAAGATACAACAACACACTCTTGCTACTGTTCACCATGGGCCACACAGTGCTAAGATTTCTCTGCATTCTCGGGTTTTCGTTCATGGCAGCACTCCTATGAAGCAGTTGCAATCATGCCCAAAGATCAAATGAGCAAAACCAGAACAGAGGAGTTGAGCAGTTTGCTCAAGATCCTTTAGCAGGGATCGTTTTAAAACCCTGGCATCTGGCTCCTGAGTGCCCACTCCTGTTTCGAGGACCACTTGTAGGGAACCTGATGTGATGTCAAACAGCAAGGGTAGCAGTCAAAGTCACAGAGCCTGAGGGCATATGAGATTGGCAGATCCTACCCTGACAGCGGCCACTCTGCCTGGGTTCTAGCTTCCTCTCTGCTGCCTTCACTCCTTTCTGTGTGTATTCTTGCCTTCTACCACAATGGTTCTGGAGATCAGAGCCAGGCCATCAGCCTTGGCAACCTTTACCAGCTGAGCCATCTTGCCAGCCAGGGAGCTCTGACTCTTAAATTAGAGACTTCATTGGGGTAAAGAAAGAAGGCTGGTCTCCTGCCCATCCATGGAAGGAAATCCTAGGAACGAGAGGTCAGCATGTGCTTGTTGCTCTAGGCCCACCTAGGGTATAGGTAACAGATGCTTGCTTCTAGCTGATAAGAGCTCTGCAAAACCCTCAAAGTCTAAGTGAATTAGGAAGTGCGTCTCCCTCTTCTCTTTCTTACGTCCTGATCTCTCAGCAGTGGCCTTTATATGGCTACTTTCTGAGATGCCAGCATTGCTGCTGTCTGGAGCTCAATCTCCATGCTGGTAGTTTTGGTTGCTATGGTAATTGAATTCACTTAAAGTGAATTCTCCAAGCTAGTCTGTCTACCTTTGTCTGCCTGCAACCTGGAAGGGTACAGAGCAGGGCTTAAAGGCAAGACAGAGGGGAAGTTGGTGCCTTAGAGCCCCCCTGTGTTTTTCCTGATCTAGAGGTCTTCCTTGGAGGTAAACAGAAAATTGTGGAGAAATGTTCTTTCCATTTTCCTCACTACTTCCCTTTACCATGTATAAAAGCATGGTCAGCAATAGCGGAACATACTTTGAAAGCATCTTGCACTCCTCGGTATTCTGTTAGTCATTCAGCAAACATTTACTGAGAGCTAACTATTCAGGCTCTGCTGTTTTTCTCTGGATGTAGAGGTTTCACACCTCAGCATCCAGAGCTTCAGGAACTACCCCCAGATATGCATTGCCACGTGGCTACTGCTCTGAGATTCAGAAGACCAACCAGCCATAGGCAAGCTCTGAGCAGGAGACTAGGGATTCTGGGGAGCTTTCTTTTTTCCTTTTCTCTGCAAAATGGAGACATGTGCAGCTCAGACTGCTAAAACATGGAGAAGGAGTAGAAGGTCTCAAGACTGAGCAGTAGAATGGAACCATTGGTCAGGGAGCTTAGAAGCAATTCGGATTCATTCTTTCCACCATCCCCTTTCAGATGCAGCTCAGAGAGACAGACAGCAAGGGTGGGAACCCAAGTCATGGAACTGGAGGGTTTTTGAGGTAGGCAGACTCTCCCATGGCCATCCCCACTCTCCTGGAGATAGGAAGGCTGTCCTAGGCTAGAGGTGGTTGAATATTTGCGAGACCCTGGTCTTTTGTTATCACTGTGTGAAACAAACAACCAAACATGTCTATAACTCCAGCCATGCATCAGCCGCCATGCTAAGGACTAGGAAGCAACAGTGACTGAAGCTCAGCCAAGATTTGGAGAAATCACAGTCAAGGAAGATGACAGATGAGCAGTACCAAGGGATGCGTAATAGACTCCAGCAAGGGCCAGGCTCTCTGGAAGCCCAGGGCTTCAAGAAGGAGGACAAAGTGTTTGAGAAGGAGGCACACAGGCAAGACATGCTGACTTACATTGGTGATGATAAGGCGGCTTTCTGAGACAAAGTCATTTTGCGCAGACGGATGTGAAAAAGACTCAGAAGTGTGACCATGAACAGCATGTCTATCAGTGGTAGAGAAGGCTGAGCAAGGAGAGTGACTGGAAATGGGCCAATCAGGAAAGCAGTCGGTGGAAAGCCAGTTTGGGGTCTGTCCTGCCAAGGCCACGAGACCCTTCATCAAAGAACTGTGTATTAGCACAATGGTGGTGGTGCTGAGAGGAGTGGGTAGAAGTGGGAGGTTTGCAGCCTGAACTAGAGCTGCTGAGCTACTAATGAAAAAAGGTCACTCAAGAATGGGCAGCAGCAGAAACTGTGGTCGCTGCACTGTGTAGGAGAAGGAGCTGGGAGTAGGATGGGAAAGGGACTGAAATTAGGAACCTCAGACATCAGCTTGGGGGTTTCCGTTTGGGAAATGTGAATGAGTGTCTAGAATATTCAAAGTCAAGTACCAAGTAGGCAATCAGAGTCAGTGGGGACAGGGAATACACACAGAGGGATCCTTAGAATAGAGGTGACAATTGAAACCATGGGAAGAAGGTTCAGAGATATAAGAGGAAACAAAGATAGCCCCTTGGACAGTGGTCCAAGGCAAGGCAGCCGGTGTTTTTTCCAACAGATGGTGGAGTTGCCTGGAGTCTGGGTTCAGTGGAAGAAGATTGGCTCACAGAAGATGTGGTCATCAGTGAAGATGCCACCAAGAGAAGTTTCTGGAAAGATGATAAAAAGGAGGTAGCTTTCAAAAGTAAGAGTGCCTAAGAACCCTGGTAGCTGGTTAGGCCTGAGTGGCATGACCCTGCCCCCACTCGGTGGAGCCCAGGAATTTGCATACCTAGCAAATGCTAAGCTGAAGTTGAGTTTCTGGGTACCATACTTTATGAGCTATTAATCTAGATTGCCAAACCTGCACTTGATAAGGTTCAGGAATCAAATTTAACCTTTCCCATTGTGATTCAAGTTTGACCTGCTGAGAGGAGGAAGCTGAGCTTTGGGTAAAGAAGAATAGAGGTAGAAGAAAAGAAAGACGGGGCATGTGAGGCAGCTCCCTGGAGATAGAAAGCTATCACAGACAGGAGAAGATGCTGGAGGGTTGGCCCAGCAATAGAAGGGGAAAAGAAGATGATGGCACAAGACAGGTGGCTTTGACTATAGCTGTGACTGTAGGTCATGTGAAGAGGACATATAATGAGGCACCTGGAATAATCCTCAGGCTTTGCTTAGCATTCTGGCCAAATGTCTGGAGTCTAAATCCAAGAGAATTTCATCGCTTTGGCCCATTGATGTTTTCTAATGCTTGAGGATCACTGTCAGCCTCTGGACCTCATTCTTTCCCAAGCAGCACCAAGACAGCTGCCTTATGTCTCAGACCATCGTGAATAAAAATATCTCTGGATACAGAAAGAACACACACTTCTTCCACTTTTCATCCAAGATATCAGGTCAGATCCTAGCACTGGGATGAGGAGGCTCCTGACCTCAATACTAGTCTTCCTCTCTATCCAACCCACCTCGCTTAAGCCTCATTCTCTAGCAATGGAGGAAACCCATAAAGCAAATCTAAATCCAATCCATCGGCGTCCAAGAGCACATTACCAAAATAGACGAGACACCATGGGCAGTATTTAATTATGAGCAGGCAGAGCAAATAGGAAGGATGCAATAAAAATGCTAATCAGGGAGGGAAAAAACTGGCTTCATTTTCTTCTAGAACAGACTAAAGCCTGTCCCATCCCCCTCCCTTCTTAACCCTCAAATGAGGACCACGAGGCTTTTCTGAATGTGACATCATGACAGGTTAAGTCTGTTAGCCCCACTCCTCAGATTCTTCCAGCTGCCTGTTTCCACATTCTAATTTCTAGAAGACTAGGCCCAGAGGAATGCAGTCAGACTTTCCCTTGTAAGCATACAATGTCTACTCCAGCCAGGGAGAGCTGGTAGAGAATTTGGAAAATGAATTAAGTTATCACTCAAGACTAATTCAGTATCCCAAGAAATAGCATAGGAAAGAACTCTCTCCCCTCCTGGTAGCACATCCAGAATTTGAAGGCAGAGTGGGGGAGGGGAGTGGAGGGGAAGGACAGAGAGAGACAGAAACAGAGAGAGGCACCTTAAGTGCCCCCTGAACAACCTGAGCTCAATGTGCTGGGCTGCCTCTTGCCTATAAGTGAACCCACCTCCAAGCTACTTCAGGTGAATTTGGGGACACTCAGCCAAGCTCTATGTTGCCTGTTCTGAGCTTAGTTTCACCTCACCTGGCTGTGCCTGACTTGGAAGTGTGGTCCAGTATTTGCAGACTTTCCTTGGCTGATCCTTTGGGTCATTCTGTCCTTCCTCGTTAGTTTGTCCCACTGCAGTAGATGACAGATTTAGTTCTCTAGTTTTCCCCAGGTCTCTAGGATGCCCGAGTTCCATATTACTTTTTGGTAAAACTTGCTTTCTTCATAGCACTAACCCCAAGGACCTTGCCCATGGCTGGCTTCTTCTGTTTCCTGGATACTTCCAACACCCATGTTGATTCCCTGGCAATTCCCTCTTCACCAGATCGATCTCCTCAAATCCTTATGCAGATATGTGTTCTTCCCAGTGTAACCAAGACAAGAATTGGCCTGACAGACAACCATACCATTTATCTTCTTCCACTACCACTAAGAGCCGGCACCCAGAATCACAGTGGCACCATTACCCCAGAGCATCCTGCACCACAACTCCTGGCTACTACTTCTTTCTAGAAAAAAAATGTCTGTTGGACTTATAGTTTAAATTTCAGCTTAAATTCCTACTTGCTTGCTCTAAGACCTTGGGCAAAGTACTTACTATGTCTGTGCCTGTTTCCTTATTCAACAAATAGAGGGGACATCCATTACATATTTACTAAAATAATTCAATTAAAATGCACACAAAAACCTTAGAAAATCATCCTACCACATAAATAAACATCCAGTGTCAGCCATCGCAGTTGCTGTATTTGTTATTAAATATATTACTGTGTTTACTATTTACTATTAAAGTCAGGGATAATCTCATTTGCTTGTATGTCCCGAAACCTGGTAAAGTGTCTGACATGAATAAACACCCAATAATCTCGAATGGCTGAATAAATGAATAAATGTTCTTTTAGGCTAATTATTCCAAAGGTTCTCAGTTTAGAGAGATGACCTACATGCTGATTGCCATACTTAATGCTTAAATAGCTATGATTTCATCATCTATGGGAGGAGGATTTCCAGTCAACGGTTTCTCACTCCCCTTAATTTTCAGTCTGACGTTCATTTCCTAGTAGCACATCTAGTCCTGGTCCATAGCTCCTTGTTCTTTTCCCTGGGGCTGAATCTCCTCCTTAACTGTAACAAAAGCAATAAAATGAACTAGCAAGGGGATACAGGGTACAAAGGAAACTGCTGGTGATAGGGACTATATTTCCTGCTTTAGAGACAGTATTTCCTGGGTCCTACCTGGGGCCTATTTGTCATAATCTTTGAAAGTACCGAAGCCCCAAAGTCATGTGAGCTTGTCCACTATTAGATAGGGAGATTGAACACTGCAGGGAACTGGACAGGAACGCAGGTACAATGAGCATCTTTCTACACCCAAGTGCTAGAATCACAGGAATTGCTCTGCTCTCTTCTACACCTCACTAGAGAGCTCGGTAATGAAGAGTGGAAATACTTTATTCAAACATTGCCGGACAGTTGAGATATGAATTTGCTATCAAGACAGAATCTCAATAGAAATCCAAGTTCCTCAATTCTAGCTCAGACGGAAGAGGTAGGCTAAGGCCTGGGATGGGCCATAACCCCTACTGGTGTTACCCCTACTGCTGACCACAGAGATAATCCCAGATGCTTCTTATCAAATACAAGTGGGTAGGCGGGAGTTGAATTCTTTTTTCCATTTCTTTTTTACTGGCATTCTTTGAGAAGATATCCTTTATTTTCACATGGTTCAATCAAATATCACCAATTCCCTGAGTAACCTAGAGTTACCTTATGTAAACACACAGACATTTTCTACTGCTGATGTGGAGAGAAAGCTTGCTTTAGACATACTTTGTTTGTTTTTTGGTTTTTTTTCCCACTCAATATATTTTGGTATTTGTTCTGTTTTAGAATACATGTGCTTACACTATTGCTTTGGTGACTGCCTTAGATTGATTTATAAAAATTAATTTATTTAACAAGTTTATTTACACGGTTTCCAGTCATTAGCTTTCGCAAAT
This sequence comes from Rattus rattus, assembly GCF_011064425.1. Taxonomy (NCBI): domain Eukaryota; kingdom Metazoa; phylum Chordata; class Mammalia; order Rodentia; family Muridae; genus Rattus; species Rattus rattus. Next base: position 52,695,700 of record NC_046156.1, read on the forward strand.
AAAGCCATAATGAATAACCTGTGGCCAAGTAGCTGCAGGTTGTGTGAAATGGATAACAAAAGGACACTCTGGAAGAGGAATTGTTTGGTCAGTGCCTTTTCCACTGGAGAACTTAATAACTATTGAAAAATTATGTCTCACAGGTTCTCCCTCTTCTCTTTTTAGAAATGATAAAACTGAAATTCCAAGAGGGCAGATGACTTGACTAAAGTCTTGCAGATCCTAAATAAAAGAACAGCAGCCGAGTACAGCGGTTCATATGTGTAATCCCAGCACTTGGCAACCCGACCCAGGAGGACTGCTAATAATTCAAGGCTAACCCAAGTTACAGACTGAGTCCCTATAGCTAACAGAGCAAACAAACAAAACTCAATACCCAACTGGGGTTAAGAATTAGTTCTTTTGTGGTTTTTTTTTCCTTATGTTTGTTTTGTATTGTTTTAGACAGAGTCTATGTAGCTCTAGCTGGCCTAGAACTCAGTTTGTAGAGTAGGACAGCTTCAAATTCACAGAGATCCACCTGTCTCTTCTTCCCAAGTGCTGGCATTAAAGGTACACACCACCATGTCTAGCTAGAACCAATGGGTTTGCTTGTTTGTTCAACAATTTCTAAGCAATGGGCTCAAAGCAATCAAGGTTAAGTAAGAAACGAAGACCTCATACCAATACTATCCAAAGTATTCCAGAAAATTGAAACAGATGGAGCACTACCGAATTCCTTCTATGAAGCCACAATTACTCTTATACCTAAACCACACAAAGACCCAACAAAGAAAGGGAACTTCAGACCAATTTCCCTTATGAATATCAATGCAAAAACACTCAATAAAATTCTGGAAAACCGAATCTATGAGCACATCAAAACAATCATCCACCATGATCAAGTAGGCTTCATCCCAGGCATGGAGGGATAGTTTAATATACGGAAAACCAACAACGTAATCCACTCTATAAACAAACTGAAAGGCAAAAACCACATGATCATTTCATTAGATGCTGAGAAAGCATTCAACACCCCTTCATGATAAAAGTCCTGGAAAGAATAGGAATTCAAGGCCCATACCTAAACATAGTAAAAGCCATATACAGCAAACCAGTAGCTAACATTAAACTAAATGGAGAGAAACTTGAAGCAATCCCACTAAAATCAGGGGCTAGACAAGGTTGCCCACTCTCTCCCTACTTATTCAATATAGTTCTTGAAGTTCTAGTCAGAGCAATCAGACAACAAAAGGAGATCAAAGGGATACAGATTGGAAAAGAAGAAGTCAAAATATCACTATTTGCAGATGATATGATAGTATATTTAAGTGATCCCAAATGTTCCACCAGAGAACTATTTAACCTGATAAACACCTTCAGCAAAGTGGCTGGGTATAATAAAATTAACTCAAATAAATCAGTAGCCTTCCTCTACACAAAAGAGAAACAAGCTGAGAAACAAATTAGGGAAATGATACCCTTCATAATAGTCGCAAATAACATAAAATTCCTCAGTGTGACTTTTTTTTTATTTTTCTTTTTTCCTTTTTTTATTAACTTGAGTATTTCTTATTTACATTTCGAGTGTTATTCCCTTTCCCGGTTTACGGGCCAACATCCCCCTGACCCCTCCCCCTCCACTTCTTTATGGGTGTTCCCTTCCCCACCCTCCCCCCATTGCCGCTCTCCCACCAAAAATCACGTTCACTGGGGGTTCAGTCTTAGCAGTACCCAGGGCTTCCCCTTACACTGGTGCTCTTACTAGGCTATTCATTGCTACCTATGAGGTTGGAGCCCAGGGTCAGTCCATGTATAGTCTTTGGGTAGTGGCTTAGTCCCTGGAAGCTCTGGTTGGTTGACATTGTTGTTCATATGGGGTCTCGAGCCCCTTCAAGCTTTCCAGTTCTTTCTCTGATTCCTTCAATGGGGGTCCCGTTCTCAGTTCAGTGGTTTGCTGCTGGCATTCGCCTCTGTGTTTGCTGTATTCTGGCTGTGTCTCTCAGGAGCGATCTACATCCGGTTCCTGTCAGCCTGCATTTCTTTGCTTCATCCATCTTGTCTAATTGGGTGGCTGTATATGTATGGGCCACATGTGGGGCAGGCTCTGAATGGGTGTTCCTTCTGTCTCTGTTTTAATCTTTGCCTCTCTATTCCCTGTCAAGGGTATTCTTGTTCCCCTTTTAAAGAAGGAGTGAAGCATTCACAGTTTGATCATCCGTCTTGAGTTTCATGTGTTCTGTCCATCTAGGGTAATTCAGGCATTTGGGCTAATAGCCACTTATCAATGAGTGCATACCATGTATGTCTTTCTGTGATTGGGTTAGCTCACTCAGGATGATATTTTCCAGTTCCAACCATTTGCCTACGAATTTCATAAAGTCATTGTTTTTGATAGCCATTGTGTAGATGTACCATTTTCTGTATCCATTCCTCTGTTGAAGGGCATCTGGGTTCTTTCCAGCTTCTGGCTATTATAAATAAGGCTGCTATGAACATAGTGGAGCACGTGTCTTTTTTATATGTTGGGGCATCTTTTGGGTATATGCCCAAGAGAGGTATAGCTGGATCCTCAGGCAGTTCAATGTCCAATTTTCTGAGGAACCTCCAGACTGATTTCCAGAATGGTTGTACCAGTCTGCAATCCCACCAACAATGGAGGAGTGCTCCTCTTTCTCCACATCCTCGCCAGCATTTGCTGTCACCTGAGTTTTTGATCTTAGCCATTCTCACTGGTATGAGGTGAAATCTCAGGGTTGTTTTGATTTGCATTTCCCTTATGACTAAAGATGTTGAACATTTCTTTAGGTGTTTCTCAGCCATTTGGCATTCCTCAGCTGTGAATTCTTTGTTTAGCTCTGAACCCCATTTTTAATAGGGTTATTTGTCTCCCTGCAGTCTAACTTCTTGAACACATGAAACTCAAGACAGATGATCAAAATGTGAATGTTTCACTCCTTTAAAAGGGGAACAAGAATACCCTTGGCAGGGAAGAGGGAGGCAAAGTTTATAACAGAGGCAGAAGGAACACCCATTGAGATCCTGCCCCACATGTGGCCCATACATATACAGCCACCAAACTAGATAAGATGGATGAAGCAAAGAAGTGCAGGCCGACAGGACCCGGATGTAGATCTCTCCTGAGAAACACACCCAGACTACAGCAAATACATAGGCGAATGCCATCATTAAACCACTGAACTGAGAACGGGACCCCCGTTGAAGGAATCTTAGAAAGGACTGAAAGAGATTGAAGGGGCTTGAGACCCCATATGAACAACAATGTCAACCAACCAGAGCTTCCAGGGACTAAGCCACTACCTAAAGACTATACATGGACTGACCCTGGGCTCCAACCTCATAGGTAGCAATGAATAGCCTAGTAAGAGCACCAGTGGAAGGGGAAGCCCTTGGTCCTGCCAAGACTGAACCCCCAGTGGACGTGATTGTTGTGGGGAGGGTGGTAATGGGGGGAGGATGGGGAGGGGAACACCCATAGAGAAGGAGAGGGGGAGGGGTTAGGGAGATGTTGGCCTGGAAACCGGGAAAGGGAATAACAATTGAAATGTAAATAAGAAATACCCGTTAATAAAGATGAAAAAAAATAATATCTATGATTTCACATATGTACTTAATGCTTTACAAGATGGACTGAATTTTGGAAACACCGTGCTCCCTTCATGAAAGCAAGCCTGTAGTCTGGAAGATGAGAGAGACAAGTAAGGAAGCAATTTTCTCTTAAGATGATGGAATTTGGTTGAGAGATGAGGTACAACAGCAGTCTTTACCGGGTACCCAGTCCGCAGAGGCTCCTGGAAGAGAAGAGATTTAAGTGTCATTAGATATCTAAAAATGCTACATTATTTATGACTTCCTCCCCTCACTATTTTCCATTCCAAAAATTCTTCATAGGTAGCAAAATGAATTGCTCAGTGGAATCATATCATAGTGGGGTGGCGGTGTAAGCAGGGTATGCTAAGTTCCCACTGTGCACCAGACACTGTTTTCTGACTCTGCAACTGACAAGAACTGACAAGCAGTGTGGCCACAGGTGGGTAACATCGTCAGTAGGTGCCTTGGTGGCCACAACTAAAATAAGAAGGTTGACCAGATGATCGTAGCTCCTCACCAATTTCTTGTAAGCATGGCTCTGTCTCTGATATCTCAGAGGTCTTTACTGGAAGATTGAAGTACAAAGAGCTGTTAGGAATGGGGCCTCAGGAAAAGAAAGCAGGGGCTAAATGATCCTTAAGCTAGCAAGACAGCCTTGGGAAATTCCATTTAGAGAGACATGCTGCTGTGTCACAAATAATAGTGACAAAGCTTTATAGTTCTATTTTTCCAAAGTGACTTAGTGTGTTATTTCACATATTCCTCATGATAATGAAGGGAAGAAGAAAGTTAGGGGGCTTCTAGTCTCTTCCAGGGTTTGAGGCAGATCTATCATAAGCTTCTAGCTTAAGATCCGTGAAGCAGGGTGCACCCTGGACTAGCTCCAGGACTACAGCCCTGATATGTGATGTTCCACACAGAAGGCAACATTCTAGCTGGGACTAATTTGCAGTCCCCATGACCTCCAGAAGCCTGCACTTAGACGCCGTTTGTGCCACCATGCCACCACCCTGACCATTCCCCAGCAGAGTAATAGAATTCTCTCTTGGTGCTGGATCCAGGCCTTTATTTCCACAGAATGAGTCTAATGGTGGTTTTGGCAACTCAGAGCCAATCAATCTGACTGCAGGGCCTGCTTTGGCCATTGATGGAGCCGTGGTAGGTTCAGTGAGCATGCCAGGTTCCCTAGATTATCCATTCTAGCTCATCTGAGCCTGACCATACCTTGTTCTTCTGAGCCCTTTCTTTCTGGGGTAGACCTTGCTTGAAACCCTCCTTTCTGAATCATTGTAGTTTGTTTATGTCTAGATCTCCTTTTCTCTGTCTGCACAGCAATGGACAGCGTCTGTTAGACCTCCTTGATGTCCACTACAAGTCAAGATGGCTGTCTACCTCCTGTTGCATGTTTGCCAAACCGTGGCCTTCTGGGCTGCCCACTGCAGCTGACTTTGCCCCAAAGCTGCTCACATATGACAATAGGTAATGTCCCAATCCCAGGCCTAATTGCATAACCTGGAGTTCTGATTGTCTGTAGGCTCGAAATTCTGCTTTGACAGCCTCTGTCCACCAGCCTGGAAGCTGTGATGCCAGTAGCATATGGCTCTGCCATGTTTTCTGCAGCTCTATTTGCCCACTATGAAAGTGCCCCCTAGGTTTTTTTCCCTTGTAGGTATGAATAAGAACACAGCCATTTGAGGTCCCTCGAGGGAAAGCTCTGTCTGAAAACAGGCATGATTGCTATTTCCATCACCTTTCTAATCCTGTAATCACACATTTGCAGCAGGGAGCCCGGCCAGGGAGAGGCCACTTACACAAGCAGTGGGAAAGAGGGGGCTGTGTGCTGTATGCCAACCATGCCTATTGGAAACAGGTATGGCCGCCTCTTGCGAGCGGTAAAACGAATAATTGAGGCATTTATCCCCTAACAATTCATATCCAAATGGCTTGGACCTGGGCTCTCATTGAGGAAACTTTGCCAAACACTATCACCCTTCTAAGCCAGGGAGATGATGCCCGAGATCCTGTCCTGTCTGGTGGCTGCGAGGTAAGGAAGTGGAGAATATCTGGATTGCTGACTACCTATCCACAAAGATCCTCCCACGCTCCTCCCCTTGGATCTTGTAACTTCTAATTAGGAAGCCTGCCTCCCTATCATGAGGGGGTGGGAAATGCAACAAGTGTTTAAAAAACGATCATTCAGAAAAAAAAACTCCCTAGGGCCTGGAGAGATGGCTTAGTGGTTAGGAGTACATACGGCCCTTTCTGAGGACCAGAGTTCGATTCCCAGCACTCACACCTTGCATCACACAAAGGCCTGTAACTCCAGCTCCAGGGTTTTCGATGCCCTCTTCTGGCCTCCATGGGCACCTGTACTCACATGTGCATATCCACACATGATTTTTTGTTTGTTTTAAAATCTAGAGTTTCAAACAGATACAAGATCAGTTTTCCTTTTGAGATCATCTAAGAGTGAAGACAAATGAGACTAGGCTGCGGAAGGGGGAGGAAATCTTCCAGGCCATCTGCTTGTGGAAGAGATTTAACCAGCGGCTTTTGTGGCAGAGTGGGGAAAGGGATGGCTGGGTAACTGAGAAGTCACCCTGGCCGTGTAAGAGAGCACCCCGGCCAGAAAACATTCGTTACTCTTACTTTTAGATAATTCCCAAGCAGAGATAAGACCTTGCCCTCGAAGTGATTCATCTACTCGTCCATAAGAATCTCTTCTTCTATGTGAATGGAATATTAGCACGTGCTTTTGCTATAACACAGATCATCCCAGAACTCAGCAGCATGCAAAGAAAAATATTATTCAGCTTACAGCTCTGCAGATCGCCTAGAGTGAACTGAACCTCTGTATCTCTTATCCTCCTGCCTGGACCAGTGGGGATGGCTGAAGCACCAGAAGGTGAGCCCAGCAGAAACATGCAGTGCCTCTTAAAGCCTAGACTCTGAACCACTATATTGCCATGGCCCCTAAAAAAGTTAGTAGCAGAGAGAGGTCTCCATTCCTCTATGCAAAGAACTGCAGGTATAGAGTGGCCTCCAGAAGAGTCCATTTCTATCCAGCCCAGAAAGAGAAGACAATGACCAACCAAAGCAACTCTTTAGCCTGAGTCCAGTGTGGGGAACCAATGGGCTTCTTAGGGTTACAGATGCTGGTTGACCCCCAGCAACTACATCACTGAATAACCTTCCCCAGCACGGATAACAACTCAAGAATCCTGAACTCCTGAAGTTCCTCCTGCAATTTGCAAGCAACTACAGGAAGAGTCTTCCCATGCCTAGAAATCACCCACGGCTTACCGAGCCCGGAGCAGGGAACTCTAATCTCAGGGAGGAGGCCTGAAAGTCTTACAAGTTTCCTGAGCCTTGTAAGGAAAACAAGAACTCATGTACACTCTCCCAAGTCCCCCAGAGGTGAACAGCTACAGCGAGCGGCATATAGAGAGGGTAGGTGAGGAACGTGGGCGAATGACACAGAGACATCGCTCAGACCACAGTCACAGTCATGCTCCCCTCCCATAGCTTTTACAGAGATCTTAAAAGTCCTCTTTGGAATGGAGAAAATGATACAGGGCCCTCCAAAGGAAGACACAGTCGCCCAGAGTAAGTTGGCCTCGTGACCCCTCCCCAACTTCCCTGCAGTGATCAGCGTGTGCCTCCTCGAACGAAGAACAGCAAGGCAGAGTTTGCCCTGAGCCAAATGATTCTATCTTGATAATGCTTGAGCCCTCCAAAGCTGTGGTTTCCGTGTCTGAAATTTCCCTGGGAAAATAAGGCAGCCAGAGGAAGGCATGAGAGAGAGCAAATAAATAGGAGATGCTACAATGTAAGGACCACGTGACCTGAGTTACTGCTAAATGGAGAGCATGAAGCAGAGAGATGAGTAATGGCCTGCCAACCTCAACTCAACTCGAGGGCAGCACATGGGACTGAGAGCTTATAAACGATCCAGACAGAGATTACACAGTATTGGGATAAAAGAGCACGGCCTTGCCAGGCCCCTGGACACTCCAAGCTAACAGGTTGTAAACAGGAGCAGTTGAATTTCCGTCGATGGGAGTGGCTGAGAACTGGGCTATGGGGCGGCAGCAGCTCTCGGGATTTCCAAAGACTTGCATATGGGTCTTTTCCATTTCCAGCCCCACAATGCTCCCATCCCCCAATTAAATAAACCCTACTGTTTTCTTCCCGGCCACAAAGCGCATCACCTCACGGTGTCTCATTTACTAGAGGCTACCCAACAAAAGCTAAATTGGAATTTGGTTCAGATGCTGATGACTTACCCCTATTACCCTAACTCATTTTCAGTGGCATTTCAACACTTTGGTAATGAATTAGCTCTACCATTTCTGGCACAAAGAGAAGAGTGTTTAAATTAATTTTCAGCAAGGGATATGATTGGTCCAGGCCACTTCCCTCCCACTGTGTTAACATCAATGTCTTGTCTCGTTAAATGCCGATAAACAAGTGTAACATTCTAACAAGCCACAAATTGGCTTATTGACACCACTGTCAGCTGCTCTCTGCGTCCCAAACCCCAGCTTTATAGGCATTCTGTGGCTACACAAAGTGGGGGCTCTTATGAAACACTGGATGGAGGAGACCACATAGCCATCAAGGCTCCCAAGCTGCTGGGGTTGTTCTGTTTGATTTAAATATAATAGTGGATTATTGGCATTCAGTGCCCCTGCTCTGGGCTCCATTTGAGGACCAGGTATTAATGGCTTCCCTGCAGAGTGGGCAGGCTCACTCTGCTGTCCCACCCACCAGCTTTCTCTGGAAAGGCTCTGATGACTATGGTGCCTATGACATTGGACTGCCCTCTCTGTGTCAGCACATCCGTAGCCGTTTAACTAGCCCACTTTGTTTGCTGCTAAAACTTTAGGACAAAGATGAGCAGCTGTATGCTTCTTCTCCTTGGGCAACCAGACTAAGAAGTCATAGGATGCCCAAATGGCTGTTTTCATTAGGGGCAAGGTAAGGACTGACCTTAGCTCTCCAGTAAGAAAACGATATCGGAAGACAAACAAACCAAAAAGCAAAACAAAACAACAACAACAAAAATAAAACCTGACCAAAGGTAAAAATGCTTACAATGACATTCAGTAGCTGATTTCTGCACACAGACATGACTGCTAGGGACCTCCTGCGT